>NC_137091.1:5340545-5383045 GCF_951640355.1 Cnephaeus nilssonii
GCTAGTTTCTGTCTGTGTTTAAAAGAGAACGCACCTGCCTTTCCATTGGGTTAGAGTGAAAGAAAGGGAGGCAAAAAGGGAGGGAGGGAGGGAGGGAGGGAGGGGGAGGGAGGGAGGGAGGGAAGGAGGGAGGGAGAGAGGGGGGAGGGAGGGAGGGAGGGAGGGAAGGAGGGAGGGGGACTTGCAGGCACCTCTTGCCCAGGGACCAGTGTGCCAGTCACTGGGCTCAATGCCACTCTCCATGCCCCTCTCTTCATCCTACAGCTCTCCGAGAGAGCACTCTCTTCCCCATTTTACAGATGGGTAAAGCTGAGGTGCAGGGAAGTAGAGCCACCTCCCCAAAGTTGCAAGACCGTATCCTATAGGCAGGGAGTCCCGTCCAGTTCTGTCCGACTGGACGGCACACCCTCCCACCGTCACGATCACACCTCAGCATCTCCAAGTCCTCTGTCCCGGGGCTCGGAGTGCCATTCATGCGGAGAGGCCTTCCTCTTCCTGGTGCAAGTGCCCAAGGCTTCACTGTGTGTGTGTGTTTGTGTGAGTGTGTGTTTGTGTGTGAGTGTATGTGTGAGTGTATGCGAGTGTGTGTGTGCGAGTGTGTGTGTGAGTGTGTGGTGTGATGTGTGTGTGTGAGTGTGTGTGTGTGAGTGTGTGTGAGTGTGTGTGTGAGTGTGTGTGAGTGTGTGAGTGTGTGTGTGAGTGTGTGTGAGTGTGTGTGAGTGTGTGAGTGGGTGTGTGTGAGTGTGTGAGTGTGTGTGTGTGTGAGTGTGTGTGTGTGAGTGTGTGTGTGAGTGAGTGTGTGTGTGAGTGTGTGTGAGTGTGTGTGTGAGTGTGTGTGTGTGAGAGTGTGTGTGTGTGAGTGTGTGAGTGTGTGTGTGTGAGTGTGTGTGTGAGTGTGTGTGAGTGTGTGTGTGAGTGTGTGTGTGAGTGTGTGTGTGTGAGAGTGTGTGTGTGAGTGTGTGAGTGTGTGTGTGTGAGTGTGTGAGTGTGTGTGGGGGGGGGAGTGTGTGTGTGTGAGAGTGTGTGTGTGTGAGTGTGTGTGTGTGGTGTGTGAGTGTGTGTGGGGGGGGGAGTGTGTGTGTGTGTGAGTGTGTGTGTGTGAGTGTGTGTGTGAGTGTGTGTGTGTGTTGTGTTTGCCATGGAAACCACAATGAGGGACCTCACTTCCAACGTGATCACTTGGCAAACATTGTACCGTCTGACATGCCGGGGGTGGAGCTGGGGAGATGCCCTGTCTGGTGCAAGTAGAGATGGTCAAAGGTCACAGTCTGCTGACCCCTCGGCAAGCTGAGATGCATATGCCTGGACCCCGCGTCTCCTCACCCACACGCAGACACTAGAGACGCTTTGGCCCATTTGCTAAGGACACATGTACTAGGACAGTGGTCGGCAAACTCATTAGTCAACAGAGCCAAATATCAACAGTAAAACAATTGAAATTTCTTTGAGAGCCACATTTTTTAAACGTAAACTATATAGGTAGGTACATTGTTATTAACTTAATTAGGGTACTCCTAAGCTGGCCTTTGCTAAAAAACTCAAGGGGCCAAAGAGCCGCATGTGGCTCTCGAGCCGCAATTTGCCAACCACTGTACTAGAATATTCATTGCTATCCTGCTTGGAATGCAAAAAAAAAGAGGAAAGACATGAACTCTCCATTAACGAGACAATGGATAAATACTGTGTGGTCACCAGCCTCTGGAAAGTTGGGTGGCTGTGAAACTGAACCCCAGAACTCCCGGCCACGACACGGAGATACGAACAAACCATGTTGGGGGCAGCAGCGGCCGGAGACGAGCAACAGTGTTGGGACATTTATCTTTTCTAGTCGGGAGGCATAGGGTCACAAATGGAAGGAGTGAAACCACAAAACGTGGGTGCGAAATGTGGAACCACAAAACGTGGGTGCGAAATGTGGAACGGTGGTGCCGACGGGCAAGCGGGGAACTAGTAGAGGAAGAGCCTTTGCATTTGCAATATTTTCTTTCTGAACCCGAGGGCAGGGTCTCCCAATGTTGATGGAGATATTCTCTGTGGCTTTTTTTGCATACCTGACCTACTTCAGCATCAGACCATTTTAAAAGGGCAAGGGAGGGCATTTCGCTTTCCGTAAGAGATGCCACTGGATAGCGCGGGGGCGAGAGGTGGACAGGCTGTCCCAGAAACTAGGAGAAGCTTCTAATCTCCCCTGGCTCGGCCAGAGGCACCTGCCGTTGGCGGGTGGTCCAGCCAGCCACAGGCCCCACGCGGAGGCAATGCCTGCGAGCAGTGGAGTGGCCGCCTCTCAGGACGCCGCCCGCGGGCTATGGCGGCGCAGTGCGCCTTCCCCGGGAAGCCGCGTCGCTGCCGGTGAAGGATGGGGTCGCTCCATCTCTGTCACCTGCACGGAGAAGGAAGTGCTGTCGGGAGACAGATTAGATCATCTATTATCGCGCAGGCAGAGGGTAGACCGAGGAGGCACCTGCAGCTCGCCAGATGTTCTATCCATCATCTCTTCCTCCCTGTGCCCCCGCCCTCCCCCAGCCTCTCCAGGGAAGACTCAGACAAGAGACTGGATGGGGCGGGGCGGGAACACCACGGGCAGCCACGGGCCCTGGCTCCCGAGCTGTGGCAATACCCAGGCACAGAGGGTAACCGGGAAGGCGGGTACTCAGGGCAGTGGTGAGGTGTGATGGCTACCTCCCCTAGAGTCCTGAGAAGAAGGCCAGTCAATAGTACAGTCACCTTCCCGGTTGACACCATCATCGCCATCATCGCCATCGTCATCATCGTCATCATCACCTTCACCAAATGCTACTCTAGTCCAGAAACTCCAAGGGTTTCACCCACACGTTTTCCTTTGCCTCCAACAACAACATCACAAGAAGAGGACTATCCGTGTCCCCGTGTCACACCAGGGGAAGCCGAGGCCGGGGGCGGTGAGTACCCAAGCCGGGTTCCCCAAAGTGGACTCCAAACATGTGCCCCCTCCCGCTGTTTCCTCGTATCCCCTAGCACCCAGGGCAGGGTGCCCGCGAGGACAGCGGTCTCCGACCACACAAGGCCCAGGGCCCAGGCCTCTGGAGTCCGACCGTTAAAACAGGAACCCAGGGGAGGCACACACTTTTCCCCAAAAGGCTCTTCACAGCCACACGCATCCTGAGAGATGAGGAAGGGCATGGCCGTTCGGAGATGCCAGACACAGAGCAAGGCCTAGCCCAGGCCCACAGAGAGAAGCCCAGACCTTCGGGTCTCTGGGACCCCCTCCTGCCCCAGCCCACTCTACTCACTGGCCCCTTGGGGAGCAAGCGACAGAGAATGACCCCCGCCCCCCCACCCACCCACCACCACCACCACCACACGCTGGAAGCCCGGGACTTTCCACATCCAGGGCGCTTCACTATTTCACCTTAAAACCTCTCTGGACACCTCCGATGTTCTACACCACGCATGCCCCTCAGGGCTCCCATACAGCCGTCTAGTTCTGCGGTCGGCAAACTGCGGCTCACGAGCCACATGCGGCTCTTTGGCCCCTTGAGTGTGGCTCTTCCACAAAATACCACGGCCTTGGCGAGTCTATTTTGAAGAAGTGGTGTTAGAAGAAGTTTAAGTTTAAAAAATTTGGCTCTCAAAAGAAATTTCAATCGTTGTACTGTTGATATTTAGCTCTGTTGACTAATGAGTTTGCAGACCACTGGTCTAGTTCATCTCTGTCTACACCAAGGCCTCTTCTAGGTGCCATGACTCCAGAGTAGGTGCTAAAGAGCAGCTTGTCGAATGAATGAGTGAATGAATGAATGAAGAGTGAATGAATGAGCATATCATGACCCCCGGCAAGGAACGCAGGGGTACATCAGGAAGTATAGGCCCCTACCCGAGAAATTCAGAGAGAAGCCCCACCAACCCACAAGGTGAATCCAAGACAGAGGCCAGCGCGTCCCCACATGGACTTCTTGCCGGGGATGGGGCCTCAGAGGGCCATGCACCCCAGCACCGTACAAGCCGGGGAAGTGGCTGCACCTGCCCAACCAGCCGAGAACGGCTAGAGTAGACCTTGACATTGGGATCCAGAAATGAGCGCATTTGCCCCACAGACTCAGTTCCTGGGGAAATGGCCACTGCAGGCGGGGGAGTCTAGAGGATGACTGGGCTCCCTCCAGGGGACAACCTGGAGCCGGCCCTGTCCCCAGACCTCGTCCATTCTCCTGATGTCCACTCAGCTCCTCCGGGCCCTCCTGCCTGTGGGCCCAGGTATGGCCCCTTCTACCCACCGTCAGTGCCTCCTGCCTTAGGCGTGTGTCCGAATGTTAAGACCAAGACTCACATGCCCCCGTAGCTTCTGGGAGTGGGGGGGGGTGGGGATTGCTTTCTTTGGGAGCCACTTGAAAAGGGCTGGGTTGAGAACAACCTGCTCAGCTCACGCAGGACCGGCCATGCGGAGGCCTCGCTGGGCGGACTCCCCCGCCCTCCTTCTCAGCGCCCGCTGTGCAGAGACCAGAGTGGTTACCTTAAGGGGGAGGGCGGGCAAAAATCTATGTTTTTAAGAAAATGGAACTGAAAGAATTTAACCTCGAATCATAAACAGAAGCAATAAATTAGAGAGAGGCGGGGGGACAGGAAATTGTGAGGGGAGAGGCCCGTTCCCGGGAACGAGGAGGATTTTCTTGGGTGATGACAACCAGCAGCCCTTCGCGGAGATGCTGGGGACGGGGCTGGCCGCGTGCGCCCGGGGGAGGAGGCCGGCCCACAGGGGATGCTCCAGGGCTGTCTTCGCTGATCTCTGTCCAGTGGTCCCCGGAAGTGCAATCCCAAGCTGGGATGCTTTAGGTCAGAGAAAGGGACAAAGGTCTCCGTGGGAAATGGGCATCCTTTTTTTTTTTTTTTTTTTTTTTTTTTTAAGATTTCAGAGAGGAAGGGAGAGGGACAGAGAGATAGAAACATTAATGATGAGAGAGAACCATGGATCGGCTGCCTCCGCTGCACACCCCCTATTGGGGAACGAGTCCGCAACCCAGGCATGTGCTCTTGACAGGAATTGAACCCAGGACCCTTCAGTCCACAGGCTGACGCTCTATCCACTGAGCCAAACCGGCTAGGGCTGGGCATCCTTTTGTAACCCAAAAAGGGTGGGTAACATGGGCTCTTAGGGGTATTTTCAGAGAGGGGGTATTTCTAGCTCTTCTCCGGCTGCGAACTCCATTGGCCACACTGGGCAATTTGCATAAACTCCCTGACGGGAAAGATGGAGAGGAGGGAAATGTGGGTCTAGACCCCCAGAGCCGCCCGGGACAGTGGGAGAGAGAGAATCACGGGTCACGTCGCCTACCATCAAGCAAGGCAGTTGGTGAGGAGGTGGCCCATGTCAATATGATGTCAAAACAACGCAGACCCGGGTTGCAAGTCCAACTTCTCCGCATTCTACCTGATGGACCCGGCACGTCAGGTCTCCTCCGGGAAGGGCCGGGAAGCAGGCAGCTCCCGCACAGCGAGTTGCTGGCACCTCGGAGGAACGGAAAAGGGCACGCCAACGACCAGGACCCAGTCCCCTTCCACAGCGCAGGCAGCGTTCTCGTCTCATTAAGGACCATGTTGCCCCTTAAAACAGTTCTGCTGGACAGGGGCCACCCCAGGGAACAGGGAGGGGAGGGAGGTCAAAGAACCCAATGCACCCATTGAAGGAGGGTGGGTGTTGGGGAGTCGTGGGGGACATCTGAGGTCTCTGCTAGCCCAGAATCCACACCCACGTCTCCTGGGAAAAACACCCCCGTTTCTTTGGGGTCTAGCTGCTGGGGGGATAACGGAATTGACCTCTACTCCCGACTCCCCATCCCACTCAGGGGCAGTCCTGTGACCCAGGCATGGCCTACTGGGACATCCCCTGGCCAGAGGGATTGGTTTAGGGATGGTCCTGGGACCCAACGCAAGCCAATGAGACTCAGTTCTGTTGTCAAGGTCAATGCAGCCCTTTCTGAGAATGGGAACGAGGCTGATATTCTAAGGGGACTGGATCCCGGACACTGGCGTGCCCTTCCTCCTTTCCTCCGTGGTGCCAGTAAGTCGCTGTGCTAGAGCTGCCTTCTGCCCGGCACCTCCCAAGGGAAGAGAGGTCGGGGTCCAAGGCCATCTCACTGGCACGCATACCCCACACAAGGGGAAAGAACACCCAGGAAGGAAAGTCCCAAAACCCCTCTTGTTGCCACGGCTCCTGTGTCCGCCTCTCCTCCTCCGTCACTGCACCTGACTCTCCCACCAGGCTCAGGTGGGAAGGAATGTTAGGGTTAGGGTTAGGGTTAGGGCTAGGGTTGGGGTTAGGGTTAGGGTTAGGGCTAGGGCTAGGGCTAGGGCTAGGGCTAGGGTTAGGGTTAGAGTTAGGGTTAGGGCTAGGGTTAGGGCTAGGGCTAGGGCTAGGGTTACAGTTAGGGTTAGGGTTAGGGTTAGGGCTAGGGCTAGGGCTAGGGCTAGGTCTAGGGTTAGGGTTACAGTTACGGTTAGGGTTAGGGTTAGGAGTCAGAGTGAGACACGGGCCTGAGAAGTAGGCTAGGCCCTGCAAGGGCGGATCTGAAGGCCCCCAGAGTGGGTGCAGGTGGGTGCAGGCGGGTGCAGGTGGGCCAGGAAGTGCTCGTGGGCTCCTGGGTAGGTGCCTGAGGAAACGTGCTTCAAGCAGGCTTTTCTGGCCCGATCATTTATGGGAAGGTCGAGCAGAGAGTCCCCTGGACTCTGCCACCCACCTATCTGGGCTTCTTTTCGCTGGTTGTTTTCCCCTCTAACTCAGCTGCCGGGAGATGGGCTCTGGTGAGCATGTCGGGTCACTCCCATCAGAAAGGAGTTCTGGTCCGTGAGGTCTTTTTTTAATTATGGAAAATTGTTAGATACAATCAGAAGTGAGGAGAATAGTGAGCCCTCCTGCCCACACCCCCGTGCCCATTACCAGAGTCCGCCAACTATTCCTGCTCAGGGCTACTTCTGTTTCATCTGCAGCCTCGCCTGGCCTGCTTCGCCCGGGGTTACTTTGAAGCCAGTCCAGATGTCATATATCTTTGAGATGCTCCGATTGCAACTGCCCCCGATCGGGAGGTTTCCTTCTCCCAGAGAAGAAAGGAATCGGAGGGGACGATCACCCTGCCTCCTCCACAGACGTGGCCCCTCTCTCCGGAGTGGAGAGGGTGCTGTGCATCTCTTTGGGGCGTGGGGGGGGGGGGGCTGGTTATTCTTGTCTGGAAATGGTCAGCTGGAGGGAGTGCCTGCAGGGCCATCTCCCCGGGCACCCCCACTGCCCTCAGCCTGCTGTCTCGCCCAGCCCCAGCTCTGCCCACTTCCTGGGTCTACAGCTTTGCTTTCTGGCTGTTCCCTATTCCTCTCCCTCACTGCCATGGTCCCACTCCCTCCTTCCTCAGGATTCCAAGACTCACAGACGGTCCGGGGAACCACGACAGCCTGAAAAAGGCGATTCCTCACTTCACAACCCCCCCCCACCCCCAGAACCGGCTCCCTCCCGGGCACTGTACCAGCCTGCAGGCATCCAAGGGCGGCTGGGCTCCTACTGTAAACACGGCTGACCTTGCTCTCCAATGTATGTTATCTCCACCCCGCATGCAATCCTCCTTGAACAACTAATAAATGCAAAAACAACAATAACAAAAAAACCACGACCCAAATTATTATTATTACTTAAAGAGCCGGAGAGAGATAGAAGGCCCTTCTAAAGTTCCAGAGCGCCTCTGGCAGCTGTGGGTACATTAAAGGCAGGGGCCGGGGGAGGGGAGCCGGGGCGTATTTCAAAGCTGACGGCTGCAGTAACGGCGCGCGGGGGGCGTTGTGTGGAATACGCCAAGTGTTTGAAGTGGACAAGATTTCTAGCATGTTGCCTTGATGCCTGTACATACTTAATAACAGATGTTTGGTCTCTCGGCAGATAATCGTCCTGCTGTAAGGTTGACTTGACCTGCCTGCGCGGTGCGGCTCCGCACGGGCGCGGTAACAAATAATGCCGGCCCCTCTCCTTTTACTGGGGGAATGCTCAGCCACGCTTCCTTTTAAGCACATAATTGCTCGGCGGCCACCGAGCCCATACATCCCCCTCTCCTAATGGCCGCAGCGCCATTCGGCCGTAATTTATGGGGACAGGGTTCAAAGTTTTAATAATATTTGGATAATATCATGGCCCACACGTCGGTGGCGCCGTGATGAATAGAAGGAGAAGGGGCTTATTTCGATTCCATGCGTGACAGTGTGAGCGTTAACAACGGGGTGCCCGGCGTGGCCTTTATGGCAACGGCCACCGGGCCACCGGCTCATGAATTATGGATCTGGGCCTGAAGGATGGCACGCAGCGGCGGGATCACACGGGGACGCTTGTGCGTGAGGAACTGTCCTATTAGGGCCTCTTCCTTATGCAGATAAATGAATTGCAGGGGCAACCAAAACGGCGTAAATACACCCTTAGCGGGTAACGGATTATCACATCAACATAAAACACCCCGTGGCCGGGCATGAGCGGCGATATTTATGTCCATCCTCTCTGCTCAAGTGGCTCCCTGGGTTTTGGCTTCTCCCTGCTCCCCTCATCATCCCCACGTCCTCGCGGCACCTCTGGGCGCCATTCCCGGGCCCTCTGCACAGCCCCTTGGCATGGCGCCCGGTTTGCCCAGAGAACCCCTTTTGGGCAGGTCTGTGGGTAAAGGATGCCCATCCAATTCAAGGCAGACTTGGTTAGGATGGCCTTGGTGATGTGGCGGGGTGCCCTCAGAATGGGGGGTGCACACAGGCAAATGCTAACAGCGGAAGGAGGCAACCGTGCTCCAAGGAGCGGAAAGAAGGGGCCAAGATCAAGTGCAGCCCTCGCTGCGGCCGACACGCAGGTGGCACGAGCGCGTCTCGGAGAGGAACTCCCCCGACCCGGCACCCCTTTGTTGCCAAGCCAAGATTCCGGGTTCCCAGGGCCGCCGGCTGCCTTATCTGACCCGAGTGTTCGCTCCCCACAATGTAATCACGCAGCACCAGCCCCCAAAGGGCAGTGTTAAGGCTGCAGCAGCGTTTGCCAACTTCCTCCCGCTCATCTCCGCTGACTCACCCTGGACGCTGACAAGACGCGCGTGCCATGCGCCACCCTTGCACTCGCAGGCTTGCTGTCCATTTCCTCTGAAGGGTGTGTTTGGAAAGCTCAGCCAGGAGAGCGGCACCTCAGGACAGCGAGGACACGGCGCGTTTAAACCTCCTTAAAGAGCTTGCTGGCGTCCCAGAGAGCTCCCTGGGCCCAGGTTCTGACACAGGGATATCGCCAGCCTGGGCCCTCTCCCCGAGGCCGGGGTCCCGGCAGGTTTCACCCCTCCCGGCTGCTTGTCCGAGGTGCGGCCCCGTGCGGGCGCGTGTTCTCTGCTTTCCAAAGCACCGAGAACAGCACCCTGTCTTTTTATTTATTTTTTTTTAATGTCACCAGATGGAAGGAGGTAGCAGAAGGACCACAGTGTCGATCAAGCACCAACATTTTTAAAACTTGTCCTACGAACAATGAGCTTGTTTCTGGTTCACAGTTTTATGAATGTTGAACGCACATTCTATGTGCGATGGATGCATCAGCCATCGCAAACAGAACACGGAACAGCTCCAGTGTCCCCCAGGTCTCACTCCTGCTCATCTTTTAAAAAAGTCAAACCCTCTGCCCGGCTGGTGTGGCTCAGTGGTTGAGCGTCGACCTATGAACCAGGAGGTCCCGGCTCGATTCCAGGTCAGGGCACGTGCCAGGTTGCGGGTTCGATCCCCAGTGAGGGGTGTGGCAGGAGGCAGCCGATCCATGATTCTTGCTCATCATGGATGTTTCTCTCTCTCCCTCTCCCTTCCGCTTTGAAATCAATAAAAAATATATTTTTAAAGGCCAAACCCTCACCCAACCCCTTACCCATGTCCACCACTGCTCTGCTCTCTGTCACTGCAGTTCCCTGGTTGGGAGTGTCCTATAAACCAAGCGATACAGTCTGGGATCTACGGGACTGGCTTCCTTCACGCACCGTCGTGCCTTTGAGATGCTCCGAGTGGCGGCATGTATCCATAGCTCTACAGAGCACTGTCTCTTTTTGAATGAGTGTTGTCCGGTGACAGAACTTCCGCTTAGAGCCGGGCGTACCAGGTCCTTAATGGGATGGTGATGATAATAGCTAACAGCTAGGAAGTGCTAAGTGTTGGACTGTATTCACTCAATGAACCTCTCAACCACCCATGGGGCAAGCTGCTAGCACGATGTTCATCTTGCAAACAAGGACATCAAACAATAGAGAGGGTACATCGCCTGCCCAAGGCCCCAAAGCTGGTAAGTAGAGGAATCACTGTAAGGTTCGCCTGGGGCCCAGCCTTGTGAGTCATGATGGGAGAGCACGCTGGTTAATGGGAAGCTGAGAAACTCAAATCCTAGGGAGGTCTGAGCGGCTGGTAGCATACCCATCTAGAAGCCGGCTGTCCTGGGGACGAGAGTCAACTGACATGACCAGAAAAAACGAGGAAAAGGGGCCTGGAAGCACGTGGTAATAGTTCGGGATGGAGAGACCCAGCGGGGTGATGGTTTTGAGGGGAAGGTGTCAAAGGGCCTTGGGGTACAAACTGCTGTTGGGTGCTTCCTATTGAAAAGTTGATGGAATATTCCCTTCATGCACAGGAACGTTAATTGACTGAGTAAGAGTATTCATGGGTTAGTAAAATTATGCTAAGGAAGAAATAGTAAAGTCGTGTTACTACAGAGAGGAAGCCATGTGGGGTACGTCATCCGGGTTCTCGTAGAACAGCTGCTTGTTCTAATCAGCCCATAGAGGCACCAACAAGAACAACAGTATTGACGTTTAACACTCTACGCCCAGCAGTGACGGTGAGGAAGGTGGACGTTGGCCTCTGTCACTCATGCCCAACTCTGACGGTGAGAGGGACCATGATGAGTCCTCTAGTTTGAAGCAGGGAACCGGGGTTCAAACGCAGGTCTGTCTGTCTGTCCGTCTGTCTGTCTCTCTATCTGTGTGCTGTTGCCACCCGGCTAAAAGAAAAGATAAAAGTTACCCAAGATCCTGTCTGTCACCGATAACCAATTGCCTAACCTTTGGGTGATTGTTCTTTTTTTTTTTTCCCCTGTGCATATCCAACCATAAGTAATTTTAATAACAGTTCCATTATTTTCACTCAACTGCCTCTAGCTCTTTGTTCAAGGCACATTTTTCTTCCTGATTGGCCCAAACACCTTGCTGCTTTTTCTAAAAACAAACAAACAAACAAACACACATTGCAAAGTTCCTTTGGAAACCACCCCTGCCTCCTCCATTCTCACCCGTGCTCTTCAGAGGGGGGTCACCATCCACCCTACCTTCTTCAGGGATCCGAGTGACCATGTTGCCCAGGCCTGGCCCATTGGCTTGCTCTTGGACTGGTTCTGGGGACGTCACGCTATGCAAGCCAGGCCTGTGAGCATTTTCCTGGGACCGTCTCCAAGACCGCTGGGGAAAGCGCTCACTCTTCTCCAACATTTCTAGGCATCAAGACTCAAGACGCTTCAAGTGGCCTGCGGCCGTCTTTGCTATCAACCTCGGAGAATCTGTCTGGAAAGGAAGCCCGCAAAGCAGAGAGCAGGGCCAACCTACAAGTGTCCTGAGATGTTGTCTGAGCTCCTGGAGCCAGCTCTACCTGAAGCCTTTCGAACGCTTCTAAACTATGTAGGTGTCGAAGCCAACACACTCCTTGTCTGAGTCAGAGGCTAGCCCACAAACCTCAAGTCCACAGGCCTTTCCCAGTTGCTCTCCGTCCTTGGCTCTCCTCCTTAAGGCGGAACGGGGCGGAACCCTCGCCCAGGGTTCCGTAGGTTGGGTGTGGTCTAATGGGTTGCATTTCCAGCGGGTTCCCAGACAACACTGACGCGGCTGGTGCAGGATCCGCAGAACCGCTGCTCTGATGGAAGGTGCGTGAGGAGGCGCTGGGGTGGTGGGTTGGGAAGCCCAGGGAGAATCAGATGTTCCTACCCCTTCTTCTCCCATCCTGGCCCCAACCCCCAAGACCTTCCTGAGCTATGAGGTCAAAGGTCAGAGGCCTCCTCAGAGTCCAGCAGAGAAGCTGGGTGGAGCCCCCCTGGGGCAGGGGAAGGCCTCCTGTTTGGCCAACAAACAGAAGGGGCTAACCCCCACCCTGACCTGCCGTCCCATTGTCTGCTGCTGGATTAGAGGAGCAGAGATGGGGCTGTTTTTTCTTTCCTTTTTTTTTTTTTTTTTAGCGCTGAGAAAAGCCATTAAGGGATTAACACCCCGATTTATGAAAATGGAGGATGATAAAGGAACAATGGGGTGACAGCATTGTGTAAACGACACATTCATTCCAGGGACAGGGCTGCTAACTGGGAGAAATGGAGAAATAAATGGCACAATGAGGAGATGCTTTTACCAGCTTGTCATTAATTAGCCCGAAGCACAATTGTTTTATTGTCCTTTTTGAAAAATACAAAATTGGTCGGGAAATACAAGCACCGAGCAGAGCGATTATTCCCTGTGGAGGGCTGACATCTGCTTCTCCGGGCTCCTGAGGCGCCCCTCCGGGAAAGGAAAGGGCGAGGGAGGAACCTCTCCCTGGCAAAGGGGGGAAATGTCTCCCAAGTGCACCTCGAACTCCTGGGCGGTGAGGGCCACCTCTCAACGGGGTCCTTTCTGGCCTCCACCAGCCAGGGAGTGAGAGGCTGGGCGGTGGGAGGTGAGCAGCTGCCCGGGGAGGTCCTGGTAGCAGGTGGGAGGGACCGGAGCTTGGGGGACAGGTGACCGACTGCTAGGGACGGGGAGGCCAGCCTAGTGGTCCCTCACTTGGTCCCCACCCGGCCTGTGGGCTGGGCCAGGAATGTGGCTCTCACCCATTTATTTCATCTACAGCGGGAGCTCAAGGGTTTGAAAGATGCCCACGTCGGATGCGTGTCCTGAAAAGTCTTCTGCACATCCGAGAAGTGGACTCAGCTCCTGACAACAATGTCTTCCCCCTGAGCCACAGACAGGGCCCACCCTGCGGTGGGGGGAGGACACGCATCTGGGTCGATGGGTCTGAAGGGCGTCTGTCAGCAGGGGCTGCTGGGGATACGTGAGGGGGTGGGGGGCGGGCGTAGAACCTTAGAGACTCACAGGGGACACACAGCCGGTCTGTGGGAGTCTTTTTTTTTTTTTTTTAATATATTTTTATTGATGTTAGAGAGGAAGGGAGAGGGAGAGAGATAGAAACATCCATGATGAGAGAGAACCATGGATCGGCTGCCTCCTGCACACCCCACACTGAAATGGAGCCCGCAATCCGGGCATGTGCCCTGACTGGGTATTGAACCGTGACCTCCTGGTTCATAGGTCAAGGCTCAACCCCTGAGCCATGCCAGCTGGGCTGTCTATGGGAGTCTTGATGGAGTAAGTTGGGCACATGCTGTGGGCTGGCCTGGGCATAGGATGAGGCTGCCCGGCTCCAAGCACAGGCCACCCCTCCAGGTGTAAGGGCCGTTTATGCATCCGAGCGCCCCGTTTTAGACTCCAACATGTCAGCCATAGAGAAGTTGGCCCACGTGGCGGTTTCTAGAAAGAGTCCAACCATCCCACAAGGGTTAACGGCGCCTGGAAAGAAAAGGCGCTCACAGAGGCAAACGGGGTGCCGGGCAAGGGACCCGTCCACAGCGTGGCCATTGTCCCTGCCTCCGTGACTGCTGGCCATTGTTCGCCTTTCATCTGGAAACACTGCAGCTACAAACGCAGCCATCTTCACAGCATTGTCCTTCACAGGCAACGGCGACACAATGCGTCTCTATGCCTCCACGCGCTCTACTTCTATAAAGACGCCTTTCTTCGGGAAGATTCCGTCTGCGTGTTTCACAAATAAATGTGGAGCGGCTGTAGCCGTGTGTCCATCCATCCCACGCGGTCAGTCTCCTATGTGCCAGGCACTGCTCTAGTGCGAGGCCTCCGGCCGTGAACAAACGAGGAGCCCCGCCCCCCTGCACCCCCTTCCCTAAAGAACGCTGTCCATTGCTGGGTGTGAGGACAGAAAATAAATAGTCATAGGCATGGGTCACGTAATGATTATTGCTATGGAGAAAAATGAAGCAGGTGGAGGGGTACGATGTGTAGACTAGATTAAAGAATCTCTCTCTATATAAAAAGCCAGCAACCGGAACGCCGGAATGACCAGAACAACCGGTCTCTATGATGCCCACTGTGGCCTGCCAACCTCCCGAGGCTCCTCCCCCCGGGCCAGCCCTGCCTCCATTCGGCCCCCCAATCTCGATTGGGGGTGAGGCCGGCTGGCCTACTGCCCATGGCCCCTCCCCCCGGCTGGCTCAACCCCAATCGGCCCCCATGGGGCGGGCTGGCCCGACCCCACACGTGCATGAATTCATGCACCGGGCCTCTAGTATATATATATATTAATCCTCACCTGAGAATATTATTTTTCCATTGATTTTTTTTTTTTTTTTTTTTTTAGAGAGAGTGGAAGAGAGAGGGATAGACAGAGAGAAACATTGATGGGAGAGAAACACTTCGATTGGTTGCCTCCTGCACATGCCCCAATCAGGGCCCAGGGAGGGGAGGAGCCTACAACCGAGGGACGTGCCCTTGGGTACGTGTCCTTGACCAGAATCGAACCTGGGACCCTTCAGTCTGCAGGCCAACGCTCTATCTACTGAACCAAACCAGCTAGGGCAGTTTGACTATTTCTAAGGCACTGTGACTATTCTGCATTAAATTCTTGGCAAAAGTCATCTTCTTTCTTCTTCCAATTCTCATAGTTTCAGAGGAATTGAAAATGTCCCACGAAAGACGGCATGCTTGCTGTTACAAGCAACTTCCAATTATGTTCAACGAGGAATCCATTCCAGCAAAACCAGGCTGTCAGGAAATCGCTACTGTGATGGCACTCTTTGATACCCAGGAACTATAGATGTTCAGGGAGGAAAAGACACAGGTGGTAACACCCCGTATCCACGGCTGCCTTTTGTCAGTGAAGTGGAGGCGGTCATGTGGGCCGGTTTCCCCAGAAGCAGCAGCTGCCACCTCACTCCGTGGCCGCACTCCTGCCCCGCCCGGTGACCTGACTTGAATCGGGCGCGTCTCCAGCCCTGCCGCCCCGATGCCAGCTCAGCCTGCCTGCTGCCCGCATTCCCTAGAAAGGCGCCTCTGCTCGGGCCAGCTGGAGCCCCTGCCAACGCTCTGGATCGGGGGGGGGGGGGGGGGGGCGGGAAATCAGTGCCTCCCGAGGGCCCATTCTGGTCAGCCGGAAGTGGCTGCCGGAACACTTGTGTTCGGAGAGAAGCGGAGGCCCCGCGTAGGTGGGACAGGAACTGCGGGCTGGTCCCTCAGGGCTGCCTGCCACCCTCAGCAGGACGGCCTCTGCCGTGGCGCAAGGAGGGGCAGGCAGACACGATTCCCTTTCCTTCTCGGAGACGGGCATAGAGGGGCTCAGGGAAACCCGAGGCCCCCATAGGCTGTACCCCTGTTTGCTTTAGCCAATGGTTAGCAGCCTTGAATGGCAAGAACCCGCCTTCTATGGTGTGACACCTTCGGCAAGCTCCTCAGCCGTTCTGAGCCTCAGTTTACTTCCCTGTAAAATGGGGATAAGAGTTGTATCCTATTTCCCAGGACAGTGGAGATGATCCAACATAAAGACCTTACTTAACTCAGTGGTTAAGCGCTCGGTCAACATCACCTATTATTGCCAATATTATCATTATTTTTCCGAGGGTCACCCCTGGGCCTGCCCATAACTCTATGTCTCAGCACCTCCTCCCACCTCGCCTACCCCCATCACACCCGCCATGATCTCTGGAATGTACCATTGTTTTTCATGGTCTCCGGCTGCTGCTGAGCTCCGCTTACCAGAGAGAAAGTGGGGTGGGGAAAGGAGGAAGAGGGTAAAGGGGGAATAAATGGTGATAGAAGGAGACTTAACTTGGGGTAGTGAACTCACTACCATTTACAGATGATGAATTGTAGAATTGTACAGCTGAAGCCTCTATAATTTTAATAACCGATGTCACCCCAATAAATTCAATTTAAAAAGAATCATGAGAAAATTTGGGGCAGGGAAGGGTGGGGGTTATGGATGTACCCATGATCTTAAGTGGTTTCCTGGATGTCTACATAGAGGAAACTTATCATACTGTAAATAAGTGTAGGTTATTGTATGTCAAAGATCCCTCCATAAAGCTGTTTGAGAAGGAAGAGAAAGAAGGAATCGCGTGCAAGCACATTCCTGCGTTAAGCAGGTATGTGGCTACCTAGTCAGACGTAGCGTGTTTACTGAAGCCCGTGACGTGCTCAGCACGGCTGACACGTGATCCCCACGGCAGCCTGCCCGTTAGTCTTCTCATTTCACACGAAGAGCAACCCTTCGG
The DNA here is from genome assembly GCF_951640355.1 of Cnephaeus nilssonii. Lineage (NCBI taxonomy): Eukaryota > Metazoa > Chordata > Mammalia > Chiroptera > Vespertilionidae > Cnephaeus > Cnephaeus nilssonii. The sequence goes on from NC_137091.1 coordinate 5,356,894, forward strand.
TCTAGCATTTCCTTTCTCGGGGAGGAAACAGTAGCTCGAGATACGAAGAGATCCCCAGAGGCCGCCTGGGGTGGACCCTGGCTGCGGAGCAGAGCACCTCCTCCCCCCGGACTGCCTTCCCCGCAGGGACGGACGGGTGTCCTCTGTTGGACCCAAGGTTGGCCCCTGACCTCCGCGGGTCCAATTAGCATCTCCCTCCCGGGAAGCCCGAGCTGCCAGGAGCGGCAGCCCCAGGGTGGGCTGAGCGGAGGAGGTGCCCGGGAGCACGGGGAGCAGGGAGAGGAAGGAGGCCGGGCACAGAGAGCATCGCAGACAGGAAGCAGAGCCCTGGGCCTTCTGAGCTGTGTGGCCGGGCACGCCGTGACCCCGCTGCCTTCCTGGCCTCGGACTCCATGACGCAGCGCTGTAGAGAGTCAAGCCTTGGTGTTTTGGTTTGGTTTTGCTGTAAATAAGAGTTCCATCAAGAAAGCTTATGGATAAAGACATTACGGAGTATCATTCATTTAGCGGAAAAGCCCAAGGTGGCTCTGGCTTTCGATGGGGCTGTTTTGGGAGCTGAAATAGGACCAAGGACCCAGGTCCTCCCTGCCTCCCTCTTCTGCCTCCTGTGGTGCGGAATCCCGGGGTCCCCGGCAGCCCACGGCTTTTCTTCGGTGATAGCAGAAGGGCTGCGGGAGCTCCGGACCTCACACCACCACCCATGCTCCCTCCAGGAAAGAATAAGCCCCGCCTCCCGGGCCCTGGGGCTTACTCTCATTGGCCCACAGGAGGCCACGTGCCCATCTCTAAACTGATTGACAAGGGCATAAGCCATGCTATTTAGATTGAACCAATCAGGACTCTCCCTGGGAGCAGAGGGTGGGGTCTATCCCTCCCACACCTGAAGACTGCAGATGGAAGAAAGAAGAATTTCCCAAAGGACAATCGGGTATTTTTGGTGAAGATGGGGAGCAAGTGATAGATGTTATGAAAACCGCCAACGCCTGCCCACCACATCCTATAGCCTTAATAAATGTTTCTTTTTTTGTTTAATCTTGCGTGAATCAATTTTTAACGTTTAACCACACCGTCCTAGCTACATAGGGACATGTGATCTCCACCCTTTCCATTCACTAATTTATTCTAAATTGATTCTGGGAAGTGCTGGGAAGAGACTAAAGCTATACTTCACTCATCAGGAACACGGAAGTTTGGACAGACTCGGCCACGCTCCTCGTCTCCACAAAAATTTTACAGAAATATGGTTCTTGTGACTAATAATAAGATATGAACAAGGATATAAAAATGGTACTGATTAAAATTATGAGGGGTAATTGAAAATATTTAACATGTAATTCCCACATGTTTCGTCATGTTTCATTAACTTATAATAACCCATTTCAATCAAGATTTTGTTGCCTGACTCGTCTTGAAGGATTCTTCGCTTGAGTCATTGTTATTAAAAAAAAAAAAAAAAAGACTATTTGGTTTCACTAGATTCCTTATATTCGTATAAATATTTGCAGAGAGGAAAACTTTCAAAACCTTCCTCAGTGAGAACAGCAAAGACTGTAAAATGTGAGAACCGGCACGAAGGCGTGCACCACAAATAACGCCGTATGATTTGCAGGCTGAGTATCACTGCCCGGGGAGAACATGCCAGGAACAATAGCCAGTCACCCTTTAGGGAAATGCTGACTCACCAATGTGCACGAAGGCAGGGGACCATGTCGGGTGAACGCAGACCCTGAAACCTCAGAGCCGAGGGGCGACGGGAAAGCATCAGACGTTTCCTGTGAAGACGGGCCTCATCCGTGTGTTTCTCCCTTACGCTTACCCCAGGAGAATATGTGGTTAAAATCATGCCCAAGGTCGTGTACAAAAGCCCTTTCAACCCATTTCATTTCAAAATCAAATGATTAAAAACATTTTGCGTGGTCTGTATTTGCTGGCATTTTTTTTCTTTTTCTTTTCTTTTTTTTTTTTTTTTTGCTTTCTTAGTGGTATATGAAATGATCCCATCCCTGGACAGAGCCCTATATTGAACAGAAATACAGTAGTTCAAGTCTCATAATCGCACGTGATACCACTGCACTGGATTGCTATTGCAATTCATTATTATTATTATTATTATCTACTGGCTGTCATTTTTTGCTGCTGTTGGCCACGCGCCCATATCCCGTTCACTATTGTTTCCCCTTGAACGCAGGCATCCCAGCCAGGGCACAGGGGGCTAGCACATTGACTGGCAAGGCTATGACAAGGTGGGACCGATGTAGGTTCACAGCTGTGAGTACGCGAAACACAGAGGTGAGTCTTGCATTATTGTTTATTAATGATTCTGCTCTTTTCCATACGGACACCTGTAGGCCTACTTTTGCCCCTCCCTCCTGGACTTGTGGTTCTATCCAAAAGGGTAAGTGCATTTTTCCACTGCACACAGGCCATCGCACGGAACCTTTTTTTTCTGTGGTCGGACACCCGGCTCCCGCCGTGAATCTAAGCTCTGTAAAACAGAACGGGATGGCCGCGCTCCCATCGCCATTTCCCGGCAGGCACTGGGGACGCCGATGCGAAGGGGAGAGCAGTTCAAAGAAACACGTGCTTCGCAGTGTCCAGTGGAAGTGTAAGTAAGGTCGGAATAAACGAGCGGCACATCGACTGCCTGCTCAGGCTCCGGCTCCGAACCGGGTGGTCTTTCTGCCTTCCATGCCTCCATCCGGATGGGGTTCCCATCGGCCAATCTCCCTGCATCTCTGGCTGTTTCTAGAAAATGCATGCTAGCATGGATGCTACAAACACGGGAAAGCAGGAGCGTGCCTCTTGCAAATCTCCCTCCTCGCTCACGGCTCATCGTTCCATGACGTCATAATGACCACAGGGCTATAGCGTAGACACATGGTTATCTCCCTCCCTCCGTCCAGATGGTCGGTTACAGGATAATGACAGTATGTTTGTACTTACTGGGTTTAATTACCAGATGATCAGGAAGAACATGCAAATTGCTAGGTTGTTGGAACACAGCACATTGAACCCAGGGAGACCTGGGTAGCGCCTGGCCGTCACCACGCTCTCACACGGACTGTGACCATGCGGAGGCCGGGGTTTGTTGTCGTCTATTGTGTGGGTTGGCGTTACACCCGCTGAGCTAGGATTCATGTCAGATGATGAGGAAATGTAATGGGAGAGACTCACACCACACCTACCCTGGGACCATGGGGACCAGCCACAGGAGTGGCTGAATGAGGCACCAGCTCTTGGCTCTGGAGTCCTACACGGTTCCTAACCTGTACATTCCAGGGTCACACGTGAGCATCTATTCCCGACCCTCCGTGGACCTGCCCCCGTGCTGGCAGACAGAGATGGCAGACCATCGACCAAAGGAGCCGCTGCCCGCACACAACGTCATCGCTCAGGGCAGATGCCAACTTCGAGTTCCCTGGGGTGTCCCTTGTGGCAACAGTGCTATTCATGCTCCTCCCTTCGCCGCCCCGAGAGGATCTGTCCAGACCAACCCCTCGGGTTTCTGTTCCCTGAGTTGGGGCCGCTGCACCTCTCTTCCTGCTCTCCCCTTCCTGACTTCCTCTTAGAGACCCTTGTCGTTCCGAAGGCGCCAGCTGCACCCCAGCATCCAGATGCGAAACCTACGACCTTGGCCATCAGCATCGTCCCGCCACCCGCCTACAGGGACCGGTGTAAGGTGGAGCATTTGCCTCGGGACACTTGAGCTAATCTCAGAACACATCCTTTTTCTGGAAAGGTCAGGAGCAAGGCTCGCTCCCTCCCATGGAGATTCACCGAAAGCCATCCTGCAGCCACACCGGAGGGGCTGGGTCTTTAGGGGCGTCGAGGAGCCCTAGGATCAAGCTCAGCCTCAACCTCCCGGGAACACACCAGGAAATGGGGAAGCGGGCCTCTCTATAGTCACAGGACGTCTGATTCTCCCTCAGGAGCATCTCTGGCTCCCGTCAAATCTTCGTCAAACCACATTTCTCAGTGTTTTGTAAGCATCATTTATATATCCATCTTCTAAGTGAACATTTCTATTTATCCTCTCCTTACATATTGTATTTTGATTTTAAAATATATGCTGCTCGGCTGGTGTGGCTCAGTGGTTGAGCATTGACCTATGAGCCAGGAGGTCATGGTTCGATTCCTGGTCAGGGCACACGCCTGGATTTCAGGCTCGGTCCCCGGTGCGGGGTGTACAGGAGGCAGCCGATCGGTGATTCTCTTTCATTGTGGAAGTTTCTATCCCTCTCTCCCTTCTTCTCTCTGAAATCAATAAAAAACATAGTTAAAAATAAATAAATAAATAAATAAATAAATAAATAAATAAATAATACATGCAGCTTTGCAATAAAGATTTTTAATAGTAAAATAATAATAATTAATAATAATAATTGTCACCATCAGAGAAAGAGATTATTATTAAGCCTAATGGTCAGTAGCAGCATCGACAGGAATAGCTGCCACTCACTGGGTTTACAGAGCCAGGTCCGGAGCCAAGCGCCTTAAATAAATGTCCCCATTTAATCCTCACAGTAACTTTGTGAGACAGATAATATTGTTATTCCTATTGTACAGATAAGAAAACTGAGGCCCAGAGAGGCAAACAGAAGCCAGTACAGTTGAACTCAGGCAAGCTGACTCCAATACCCACAACACACCTGACCCAGGCGAAATCCACTCCATACGAAGGACTAGGAAGTCGGTCCCAGGCCCGCTGGGTCCTGTGCCCTGATAGGAGAGAGATCTCCCTGCTTCCCCGAGCGCGTTTCCGTGTTCAGCCCCCAGGTCAGAGCCAGCACGGGGCGCATGGCCCGATCACCGGGCAGCACCGTTGTTGAAGTGCATGCATGTTGGAGGGGGCTCCCTGCTTCTCCTCAGCCCTGGTTCCTGCTTCTTGGGTTCGGGTTTTGCACGATTGATTAGGAGCCTAAATGAATGAGAAGGGCAACACGTGTCCAGCTGGTCCCCCCAGATGTTCCTGGAAACAAACTCTCCCATTTGCACAGCATGACGGTGTAAGCACGACGGGCTCAGTCCCCTCGCTCCCGGCTGTGAGGACGGCCTCACCTGAGTCTGCGCTCTTCCTCCCGGGTCTGAAATAACATCCCGATGTGCTCGCTGATCCTGCGCTCCCGGGGCCCACACCCGGGCAGCTCGTTATACTGCTTCATCTGAGTCCCAGGGAGAAGCATCTAAACTCCGAGCAAGAAGGAGAAACAGAAGACGAAGAAGGAAACAGCCACTGAGCCACACCAAGAACCGTTCCTAATAAAGAGGGCGAGGGGGAAACATTCTACAAAATGGATGCACACTCACAGACACCCGTCGTAGTCCAGTAGTCCCGTTTTCTTTCTTCCTTTTATATATCCTAGAGGCCCGATGCACGAAGATTCGTGCAAGCATGGGCCTTCCTTCCCCTGGCTGCCGGCATCGCCTTCGCTCCGGCCCAGAGCCACCTTTCTGCCTTCCCACGCTGCCCAGAGGCGGAGCTGCTGAGGCAGTGTGTCCCGCCCTGCCCCAGGCTGCTCGGCACCTGCGTAGCAAATTAACCCACCATCTTTGGTGGGTTAATTTGCATGCTCACTCCTGATTGGCTGGTGGGCATCACAAAGGTACGGTCAATTTGCATCTTTCTCTTTTATTAGTGTGTGTATATATATGTGGATTGATTGATTTCAGAGAGGAAGGGAGAAGGAGAGAGAGAGAAACATCAATGATGAGAGAGAATCATTGATTGGCTGCCTCCTACACGCCCCCTACTGGGGATCAAGCTCACAACTCAGGCATGTGCCTTGTCTGGGAAACGAACTGTGACCTTCTGGTTCATAGGTCAACACTCATCCACTGAGCCACACCAGCCAGGCATCCAGTTTTCTTTCTTATCCTAGCCTTGTGTTCCTATGTGTGTGTTTTTAAATCCTTACCCAAGGACATGCTGAGAGAGAGAGACAGAGAGAGAAACAACAATGTGACAGAGAAACATCAATCAGTTGCCTCCTGTACATACCCCAACCGGGGATTGAACCTGCAACCCAGGTATGTGCCCTGATCGGGAATCGGACCTGCAACCTTTCCATGCACAAGACGATGCTCAACAAACTGAGCTGCCCTGGCGGGCCCTTTAGTGGTTAGAACGAGAAGACTGATCCATCTGTTCCAGTACATCTTGCTTGGGGTGGTGATCGAATGAAGTCAGTCAGGCTCCATCAGCACCATTCAGTAGCTCTCCTCCTGAGGGAGGCACATGCCATCAGTGGCCACGGACGACCTCCCTCTGAGGCCTCCACTTGCGGGAACTTGAGGAAACATACCAGTATTAAAGGGGGCAATTTCTAGAACATCCACAGGAGGCTCTCAATGTACTGGGCATGTGGGACATTGGAGTCAGGCCGTGAACAAGGGACATGTGATCTCCACCCTTGAGAAATGTACGAAGCAGCTCTCACTGCCCCTATCACACACCTGACTGAGGGATACTGACACGCCAAGCAGCTATCTTGGGGACGCACATACAAAGGCTATACTCAGCCTTAAACCATCGCTGGGAAATGCACATTACAATCACAATAGGATGCCACTACATACCTATTAGAATAACTAGAGGCCCAGTGCACGAATTCATGCACCAGTGGGGTCCCTCGGCCTGGCCTGTGGGATCGGGTCGAAACTGGCTCTCTGACATCCCCTGAGGGGTCCTGGATTGTGAGAGGGCAGGCCAGGCCAAGGGACCCCACTGGTGCATAATCGGGGCCGGGGAGGGATGCGGGAGGTTGGCCAGCCATGGAGGAACCATGGGAGGGCTCCAGGGTATGTCCTGCTCATCTCGCTCAGTCCAGATCGGCCAGACCCCAGCAGCAAGCTAACCTACCAGTCGGAGCATCTGCTCCCTGGTGGTCAATGCACGTCATAACAAGCGGTTGAGTGGCCTTAGCATATCATTAGCATATTATGCTTTGATTGGTTGAACGGATGACCGGACACTTAGCATATTAGGCTTTTGTTATATAGGATGTGCCTACACAGTACATTCCTTTTACCTAAAAGGAATGACATTCTGACACATGCTACAGCCTAGATGAAACTTGAAGACATTATGCCGACTGCAATAAGATAGACTCAAACGGACAAATGTTGGATGACTTCACGTATCGGAGGTGCCTAGAGTGGTCAGGCTCACAGAGGTAGGAAGTAGAAGAGTAGCTACCAGGGGAATGGGGGCTCGTGTTTCAAAGGTACAGTGTCAGTTTGGGAAGATGGAAACCACATGGAGACGGATGGTAGTGATTGTGGCATAACCTTGCGCACACATGTAATGCCGTTCAACCAGACACTTCAAAATAGGTAAATTTCGTGTGTATTTTACCATTAATTTTTTTTCTATGAAATCTAATTTGCTATGGTTCATGGTGTGGGTGTGATATTTAGGAAATCTTTGACTAACCTCAGATCAAAAGATTTTCTCCTTTTTTTTTTTTCTAGACATTTTATAGTTTTACACTTTACAGGTTAGGCCTACAATTCATTTTGAGTTAAAATTTTTAGACGTTGTATAATATGGATCTGAGGGGGTTTTGTCTGGTTTGTTTTCGTTTTGTTTTGTTTTTGCAAATGGGCTGTCCAATTGTTGCACCATTTGATAAAAAGCCTATCCTCTCTCCACGGAATTGTCTTTGCACCTTTTGTCAGCGATCGCTCTGTGTGTGTGTGTGTGTGTGTGTGTGTGTGTGTGTGTGTCTATTTCTGAGCTCTCTCTTCTGTTCCATTCATCTATTTCTATCTTTACACCAAAGCCACACTATCCTGAGTAGAACTAGAAACATGTAAGTGGCCTTATAACTATCTTTTAAAGAAATTTTGAAATCAAGCAGTGTCGGCCTACTGCTTCGTGTTGTTTTACAAAGCTGTCCTGGCTCTCTTAGGTCCTTCGCGTGTCCATGTGAACTTTAAAATCAGCTTGTCAGTTTCCACCAAACACAAACGTGGTGGAGTTTTAAGACTGCATCAAAATGATACCGCTCGATCTACAGAGCAACTTGAAAAGAAGGCTCTTGAGACTTCTGACCGATGAACATGGTATATCTTTCCACTTATTTAGATCTTTTTCTTTTCTTTTAGCGATGTTTTGTAGTTTTTAGTATACACGTCTTTGTGTCAAATTGAACACAGGCATTTTAGGTGCAGAATCGACGTGGTCTACTTTACGTTCGATTACATGGATAAAGGAGTGGAAGAAGACGAGAGTGGGAACACAATGACCAACTGGATGCTGCGACATAGTACAGGCAAGTGACGATGGGGCTTGATCCTGACTGGTGACAGTGGAATAGTGGTGATAACAACAAAAAAGAAAGAAAGCTGATTGGAAATGTAATTAGATTGAACCATATGGAATTGCCATTCTCTGCAGGTCACAGGAACTATAACATTGGCAACTTCATATGGTTCAACCTAATACTCTTGGAGCAGAGTCAGGGCTCAGGACTCGCTGGTTGATTAGATGCAGGGAAGTCATGAAAGGACAGAATCAAGGGCGGCGCTTAGGTGCTGAGCTCCAGCAAACCAACGGGCGATAATGCCATTTCCTCACACTGCAAAGGCCGGGGGGGGGGGGGTGCAGGGGGGGGCCCGGCCCTGCAGCCCATCCTCCCTGACTTCCTCTTTATTCCCGATTCTTTTTCTTTCTCTCCATCATCTCTAGCTTTTTCGGGGAATGCAATGATCACGGGGCTGCATGTTTACTTTTAACCACGCATTTTTCCCACCCGGCGCCCCGTCTGACATTTTAACGGCCTCGGCTGGCTTCGCTCTCCGTGGGCAGGGCACACAGTCAGCACGCGGTTTCTGTGCGCAGCGTGAGGCTCGTGCATGCCCGCTGGATGTGAATGCCATAGCAACCTGCCCCTAACTTTTTATTTCTCTGCGCCCGATCCTCATCTGGAAGGGTTCTGGGCCGCATTTTCAAGCGATTTGGTGCCGATGGTCGCGAGGCTCCCGGGTTTATGGAGGGAAGGCTGGGAACGCATGCTTGAGTTTGGACTCAAATTACTGTCCTAAATGGCTCCGTGGAGGGTTCCTTTTAGGGGTCACCGAGAGCCGGAGTGGAATGTTTTTCCTTCTTCGCTTTAGCCCAGGCCTTGGGGCACGAGGACCATAAATGCAGGTAATGTGTTTTATAGCCAGATTCTCTGGGTTCATTTTCCACCTCGCTCCCCGCCCCCAGTGATAGCCATGAAACCCCACAGAGCTGGCTGGATGCTCCCTGCGTACAACCCCGTTTCTACAAAGGCTAAGGGACTCGGGCAACACAGCAGGGTGCGCTTGAGAAGCATCACACCTCCTGTCTGGGGCTCAGCCAGGCATGCGTGCTTGCCCGCCAGCCCAACAGAGTGGTCCAAACTCAAAAGAGCTGCTCACGAGGTAGTGAGCTCCCCGTCCCCAGAGGTATTCAAGAAGTGCCCACACATCTGATTGACAATGGTGTTATCATCGGAGCTGTATGCATCTGACCAGGAGTAGAACTAGAAGCATTTAAGCGGCCTCATAACACAGACCTTTTTTTGAAACTATGATAGCTTTTCATTGTTTCGGCCATCTTTATTGAACACTTACTATGAGGTTGGGAATTGTACCCTAAAGCAGTGATGGAGGTGGCTGTGGGCCCTGCCCTTAAAGAGCCTTCTAGTGAGAGGGACAGGTAATAAATCAGTAATTGATGACGAGGTGATGAAGGTAACTATGGCTCTCAGATACTGCGCCGGGGCCTTGCTGTCATTTTTTTTTTTTATGGGTTATTTCAAAGATGCTTCCGGATCCTGGGAGGCCAAACTCCACTTTACAAATTGTGAAATGCAAGCCCAGAAGAGGCGGCCCAACTCGTCCAGGCTTACACAGCTGCTACCTGCCCAGGCCTCTCGTCTCCGGGGTCTGCACACTTACCTAAACCTCTGGTTAAGATTCTTCCAGGACCAAGTTAGCCCAGGTCCTGAAGGCCCAGGTCTCCACACACCCTCCCCCCACTCTCACCTCGAGAAAGGTAAACAGTACAGGTCTGCTCGCTCCCTCTACTCCCACTAAACATACTAGTCCTCAGAGGTTTTCAAATAAAAACCATCTCTCTGCCTTATGCAATTAAGCTTGCCGGCTCCAGAAAAAAGAAAAAAATTATAATAACACATTTTACTTAAAACTTGAGGCTTGATACTTGCCAGAACTCCCACTGTCGTTTGGAAAGCGAGGGGGGTTGTAAAGGCCCTACTATGTGCGCAGCCCTGGAAGGGGGTGAGGGCTGAGGGGCTGGCGGTGCCCAGATCACAGACTGGCTATCCGATATATTGAGCGAGAGCCTCAGAGTGTTCATTGTGCCTCTGGAACTGTCTCGGAAGCAAAAGTCCTGGTGACACACGTGGGCCTGGGAGACAGGGGCCACACCCCAGCTTTGACATATCCGGCTGTAAAGCCCTGGACAAGTCCTTTAGCCTCTTCATGCCTCAGTTTACTTGTCTGTAAGATGGGGTTAATAATAGAACCTAGTTCACAGGGTTATTGTGAGAAATAAATGAGATCATTCATCTTTCAGAACAGTGCCTGAAACTTGGTAAATGCTCAACAAATGTAGCTTTAAAAATTTATTATTATTATTATTATTATTATTATTATTATTATTATTATTTTAAATATATTTTGATTGATTTCAGAGAGGAAGGGAGAGGAAGAGAGAGAGAGATTAGAAACATCAATGATGAGAGAGAATCATTGATCGGCTGCTGCCTGCACGCCCCACACTGGGGATCAAGCCTGCAACCTGGTCATGTGCCCTGACCAGGAATCGAACTGTGACCTCCTGGTTCAGAGGTCGATGCTCAACTACTGAGCCACGCCAGTATTACTAATGGAACTTAGCATTTACTCTGCTCTTTGAAATCATACCTTGTTGCCCTAGCAACTCACTCTTATCAGAGAGGTACCAGGATCCTCTAAAAACCATCTTCTTCCTTTTTTCACCTTAAAACACTTCATTATGGAAAACTCCAAACACATACAGAAGCTAGAGAGCAGCATAATGAACCCAGCCATACACCCGTCTCTTCTGTTCAGTTATTATCAGCACACGGCCTACCCCACAACATCTGTATTCACCCACTCACCTCCGGGACTTTTTTAAGCAAGCACAAGCATGGCCTTTTCATCAACATCTCAACATACATGCCACTTTTTAAAAAGGTCTCTTAAAACACACACACACACACACACACACACACACACACACGCTGACACATGCACATTGTTAAAGTGCTCTGTTTTTATTGTATTTGGAGGGCACTGCGTGAGATTCAAGTTAACTGAACTTTTTGTGGGGATCATTTTGTAATAAATCCAAGTCACGTTACTGTGCTAAACACCTTACAAGCCATCTTCTCGGCCCTGGCCAGTGTGGCTAGGGGGTTGGGCATCGTCCCATGCACTGAAAGGTTGCCGGTTTGATTCCCATTCGGGGCAGATGCTCCAGTTGCAGGCTGCCTCCTCGGTAGGGGGCGTGCAGCTGACCCAATGTTTTGCTCTCACATCAATGTCTCTCTCTCCCTCCATGTCCCTTCTTGTCTCTCGAAAAGTTGATTAAAAAAAAAAATCTTCTCGCCCAGACAGTGTGGCTCAATGGTTGAGCGCAGACCTATGAACCAGGAGGTCACAGTTCGATTCCACCCTGGAAACGGTGGGGGCCGGGCCCCCTTCCATTCCCTACCAGAGCGGCCGGTGTATGTCCTTCCTGGCGTGTGTTACAACCTATCATTTTAAAAATAGGTTGGTTTCCCTGTTTTCCGGTCTGCACCCTGCACCCCACCGAGATGGAAGCGCTAAAAGAGTGGGGCCTCCCTGTGTTGTTCACAGCTGCCCCCGTTCCTGCCCCAGCGCCGGCAGCCGCGGCAGCCACACACACGGCTAAGGGACGGCCGCCAGGCCCCCCGGTCAGTGGCACCAGGCGCAGGTAACTCACACTCCCTCCCAAGGCCGGCCGGGAAGCCTGGGACACGCCTGCCACGCAGGAAGCTCTTCGAAGAGCTTCTCCTCTCCGCCGGCCCAGGGTCATGTCTTGGGGCCCCACTACTTGAGCTGACCTTCTCGTCCAACTCACAGGCTCCTAAATGTTGAAAGACGGGTAGCCCATCTCTTTGAGTCTTTTTTTTTTTTTTTAGAGAGAGAGAGAGTGGGGGGGGGGGAGGGAGGGAGAGAGAGAGAGAGAGAGAGAGAGAGAGAGAGAGAGAGAGAGAATGACTGGCTGCCTCCTGCACGCACCCCGACCCAGGGCGGGGAGCCATCCTGCACCCAGGCACGTGCGGAACAGCAGGCGAGCTGGTTTGTCTAAAAGTGTCCGGACTGAGCGGAGCTGCATTATACCTAGATGTGCTTGAATTCTCCCTGTGGCAAACGGCTGTCTCCGATGCTTTATTCTGAACACACAGGCCTATTTTAGGAAAACAAGTTCGCCCGGAATAACCCCAGCCAGCTGGTTAGGATACGGAACGCAGTCACCTGACCAAATCAATAAAGAAAGAGGACAAAGACGCTTAAAACGGGGTTAGTCATTCTTCCCGGGGTGTGGCTGGACACGAGCGAGTTCTGCATGTCGCTGCGCACAGGCCTTTACACACAATCGGCTCGAAGGGCAAGGCCGTGGTTATTGGCGCTGGACACCAGGAGCAGCCCTGGCGCCGGGAATGAAATTTCCGATGACAGCGTCGTTCCCAGATTCAAAAAGTGCAGCATCCAGACACCAAGAAGAACGGGCCGTAACGGTAACAGGGTCAATCCGACGGGAAGACGTGACAACGGTCAACATGCACGCGCCTGACAACGGAGCCCCAAAATTTACGAAGCAGAAACCGACGGAATCGAAGAAAAAAACAGACAAGTCAACCGTGATAGGCGAGGACTTCCGTGTGTCACTTTCCATTGCGAGTGGAACAGTTAGACAGGCCATCAGCAAGGAAACAGAGGACTTGACACAGCACTCCAAGCTACTAGACCCCACAGACATCTCCAGAGCACTCCACCAACAGGAGAGGCCTTCTCCTCAAGTGCACCTGGGAGTCTCCAGGATAGACCGTACGTCAGGCCATAAAACACGTCTCAATAAACGCAAAAGTCCTGAAATCATACCAAGTATATTCTCTAAGCATGATGGGATGAAATTAGAAATCAGTAACCAAAATAACTTTGAAACATTTGTAAATATGTGGCAGTTAAGCAACCCTCTTCTAATTAAACAACGGGTCAACAATAACAAAAACCACAAGGGAAATTAGAAAATACGTTGAGATGAATGAACATGAAGACAACATACCAACATGTATGGGACGCAGCTAAATCGGCGCTTAGAGGGAAATTTGTGAATTAAAAAGGAAGAAAGATCTCAAATCAATAACCTAAACTTCCACTTTGAGAAACTGGGGGGAAAAAACAAACAAACAAAAAAACAGAACAAACTGAAAACAAACCCAAAGCAAGCCGAAGGAAGCAAATAATGATTAGAGTGGAAAGTCCTAGAGAATAGAACAGAGAAAAATCAATGAAGCCAACGACTGTTTCTTTGAAAAGATCATCACAATTGACAAGCCTTTAGCTAGAACGAGCAAAAAAATAAATAAATAAAATAAGAGATAAATAAAAAAGAAAGAAAGAGAGGGAATTCAAGTTACTAAAACCAGGAACGAAAGAGTGGACGTTGCTACTTACCGTACAGAAAAAGTACAGTACCCAGGTTTTTGTAGATACTGACAAGCTGATTCTAAAAGGTGTATAAAAAAGAAAAAGGAACTCAAATTGCCTGAATAATTTTGAAAAAGAGGAACAAAGTTGGGGGTCACCCCTCCCTGGCCCTCGAGACTCAGCCCAAGTGTCGAAGTTCTGCCTAGGTGCTGCCATCTTTGATTTCCTTCCATCGGATGCCAGCCTGTCCCCTCCTCTTTCCCACAGGAAACTGAGCAAACCTTCCGCAGGGCGCTCCTCACACTGTGTTGTGACCTGCTTCTTGAGGACATAGATGGCGTCTTTCCTTCTCGTCCCAAGGACCCAGCAAAATGCCCAAAACATAAAAGATGGTTAATAAATGTTATTTTAAATGGATGGATGGATGATGGATGGATAGATGGATGGATGGATGGATGGATGGATGGACAGATAGATGGATGGATGGACAGACAGATGGATGATGGTTGGATGGATGGACAGATGGATGGATGGATGATGGATGGATGGATGGATGGTGGATGGATGGATAAATGAGTGGGTGGATGGATGGATAAATGAGTGGATGGATGGATGGATGGACAGATGGATGGATGAGTGGATGGATGGATGGATGGATGGACGGACAGATGGATAGATGGATGGATGGATGGACGTATGGATAGATGGTTGGTTGGATGGATGGATGGACAGATGGACAGACAGATGGATGGATGGGCGGATGGATGGATGGATGGATGGATGGATGGATGGATGGATGGATGGACAGATGGATGGACAGATGGACAGACGGATGGATGGATGAGCGGATGGATGGATGGATGGATGGACGGATGGATGGACAGATGGATGGATGGATGGACGGATGGCTAGATGGTTAGTTGGATGGATGGTTGGATGGATGGATGGGCAGATGGACAGACGGACAGATGGACAGACGGATGGATGGATGGACGGACGGATGGATGGGATAGGCAGGTGGGTGATTTTAGAATGCTTTATCTGCCTACAAACAGATGAGGCAGCATGGTTTCTAGGTCATTACCACGGGAGAAACACTAAACGGGGAAACCCGAAGGCTTCCAATGCTGCCACAAACCCACAGGCCTTTTCCTCAAGACGTCCTCTTTCTGACCCTCAGTCCCTCTGGGAAACGTGTGGGTTTATAGAGCGATCTCTAAGTGTCCTCCAGATTTCGGCTCTATTGTCCTAGGACTAAGCAGATTCTTCTATCCATGACCAGCATGGGATGGCATTGGCCTTTTAAAAGCCACACTCAGGGGGCACACTCATTAAGTCTCTCCAAGTGGTCACCCCGCGGGGTAGCTCAGCCCCACGCTCCATCCCTCTCGACACCCTGGGCACCCCTGGGACGCAGCGCTGCCCGCGCTCCTTTTGTAGACAATGTCCATGGGACTCAATCAGCACTCCCACAGGCTCCTGGCACTGGGTAATTTGTCAGCCACAACCATGTCACCCTATAAACCGGCCCTAAATTCCATTTTCTGTTACTAATGGGAAAGGCCATGTGACAGGAATTTATGGGGTGCCTCGGGTTTGACAGACAGACACACGGGCAAAAGCAGAGGGCGAAGGAGGTCTCCTCTGGTATTTAAAATCGTAGGTCCCCCCGTAAAACCCGGGGCTGTTTGAGAATGTGCCTCGGGAAAGAAACGAATGTCTCCGTCCCCTGCTTGCCTCTCGGTTTCAAAGACATCCTCGCTCCGAGCTGTAGAACCTCTCGGAGGTTTTCTAAACGCACAGAAGCAAGTAACCACGGCTCGGCCTCGTTTCCGAACGCTGGCTCTCCTTACATGCTGGCCAAGACACCCACTCCCTTTCTTATTCTGTCTCCCACCACGGGAGGTTTGACCAGCACTTAATTTTTAACATCCTTGCCTGGGCCAGCGGTTTGTATCTAATATTTGGAAACAGACTCTTGAAATGACTTAATTACCCGACAGGGCAGCAACATGAGTCAAGCCTCCAGGAGGCTATTTCCCAGGCACGCTGCGGCCCGCGGAGGCGGCGCACTCTGCCATCCTCAACAAAGCATAACCCTTGTTAGCAAAAGGCGGGGGGGGGGGGGGGGGGAGGGTCATTCTTTAGAGTAAGGGGGTCGGCCATTTTCCCATTGGTTTCCTAGAATCCGCCGTTTTTATTCTAAAAATGTTCTAGTTACAAACCTCCAGAGCCGGAATCGGCTTGTCGAAAGCACCCTTTTATAGCAATTACACTGTGTTTCCTCTCTTGCGCGATCAGAAATCCGTGAGCATGACTAAAAAAAGAACACCTTACATTTCTAATGCAAAAAAAAAATAAAAATAGGAAATGGGTTTACCATTTTTCCAAGCTGATTCCTCAGGGAGAAAGACAAAACCGGACACGAGGTTAAAATTTAAAAAAATACAAAATATTTCTTTCTCTGCTGTTCAAGGGAGCTCAGCAAGAGACTCTGAGAAGCCCACAGAGAGGCGCGGGCAGGATGCGGACGGATTAGAGAGCGCCAGGGCCCCTGTGTGTATCTGGCCGGCGACCTGGGGACATATTTTCAGTTTTAACGACCGCACACAACCCGTGCGGGAGGCCTGGGAATGTAACCGGTGGGAAGGGGCGAGCTCCGGGCACTCACACACCAGCGCTCTACCTGACCGGCGGCGGCCTGGGTACAAATTACGAGAGGGGAATCCGAATGGCGGGCTTCCTGGGAAATACAAGGTCAGAGGGTTTATTGGCACCATCAAGCCTTGATTGCCCAGACCCACGGAGAGGAGCAGGGCCCGGAACCGCGGGGGCTCTGCCTCGGCCTTCCCCGCCCCGTGGGGGACCCCCGCCCTGCTTTTTACTCCACCCCCCTCCTTCAGTGTGTGGCCCCCGAGAACTGACCCAGGGAAGAACCTCATTTGTTTGGAGGCGTCGTCCAGGGGCAAAGTCTGGATTCATGTTCGTGGGCCAAATGGTGAGAGGCAGGAATTGGGAGAATGAAAGAATGAGGCAGGCCTGGTCTCCGCAGAGAGGTGGGGGGCGGAGGGGATGAGGCCTGGTCTCCGCAGAGAAGTGGGGGGCAGAGGGGATGAGGCCTGGTCTCCGCAGAGAGGTGGGGGGCGGAGGGGATGAGGCCTGGCAGTAGATCCAACGCCGCACCCCCTCAGCTGTCACCTCAGTCCCCCCAGAGGGCATCTGCTACCCCTCCCGGGGGGAAGGGACATGCCGGGACGTTCTCACATGGATGCCATTGCTTCCCACACGAGGTGGCCATTTCTCACCATCAGGACCAAAGACCGAGGCCACCACCCCATGAGAGCAAATGCAAGCCCAGCCGGTGGGCGGGCTTTGTACAAAAATATTTAACATTAATAGGTAGATGGAGATAGATCACGGAAGGGAGGAAGGAAGTGCAGAGAGAGGGAGGGAGGGATGGAGGGAGTGGAGAGTATGGTTTCCTGACAGTGCTCATTGGGATTACAGAGCATAAACCTCCTTCTGTCCTGACCCTCCATACCTCGTCCTTGGCAAATTCGGGAAGGACACAGCCCTTCAACAAACACGTAGCAGACATTACTATCTGTCTATCTGTCGAGTGAAACCCCTGTAGGACAGACACAGCTTCCCGGGTCGGGCCTCATCAGCAGGAGAACTCCACCCTGCTCATGACCAGGACCCAGCCCCAGGTCTGGGCTCCTCAGATGCAGGTGCTGTGGCAGACCTGCCCGCCCGCTCCCTCGCTCCCTCTCTCTCTTCCCGGGGCCTGATCTCCACGGTGTGGGAACCTCTGCCATGGGGCACGCGGAAGAAAGCCAAGCCGAGCCAAAGGCACTTCTGTTCTGGGGAAATGTGGTCAGGATCCGACCCGCATTGGAACCCCAGGGCGTCTGAGGAGATGCTGGGAAGGGACGGAGCTGACACCCTGGCAGAGCCACTTGGGGTGAGCTTCCTCACGTTGAAAACCAGGACTCTCGTGGCCTCTGTTCTGGGGGGTGGTTGAATGGCTGGAACCAAGCGCCGTGCCTAAAGCGCTTAGCACAAGGCCGGGGACAAATCACCGGAGTCTTAAAACGCTGGCGTCTTGGCGTGGGTTGTTGTTATTCTTTTCGCAGCCAAGTTAGCGAGGTCAGGCCCTGGGCGAGGGCTGTGAAGACAGCAGAGGGGGGATACGCTCAGAAACTGATACTGCTCGAGGCAAATATCGAGGTAATGGTAATAATAACCGCTGCGGGCTACTCACTCCGCACCAGGGTTTTTAGAGAAGTGCTATTATCCTTTCCAAACAGGAAGGTCCTCTTTCCAGCTGGCCCATGGCAACCCTTTTGCATTCCCCTCGCTGGGGGCCAGACCAAGCTCCCCCAGGCTGCCTACAGAGGGCAAGCCCAGATGGGCCCTGACAAAACGGGGCTGAGCTGTCCCTGCCTCCTTGTTTGGTCACCTTGGTCTGACTCCAGACACTCCCACCCCCTTATTTTTTTCTTTTTAAAAATCTGTATAGAGACGGCTGGGACTGCCGGGGTTCTCCAAGGCCAGGCTCTGGGCACCTGGTGTATGTTCTCCTCCCCCCCACAGGGCGGGGCTCTGACCTGCCTGCAAGGATTCATCACCTGAGCTCATTTCAGCCCCAAAGCGAGCAGGCAGGGTCAGCAGGACATGACCACGCACACCTGCCCTCACCCACAGCTGCTCCGGCTGGTAGGCCGGGCCCAGGCCCCTTGGGGACCCACTCAGCTCTGATCGTCCTGCCAAACCGCCCGGCACACGGTCTCCACGGAGCCTGCTTCGTGCAAGGCCACTTTTCCGAGATGGAGAGACAGCTACTTTGTCTCATTCACATAAACATAGCAAGTCAAACAAAATGAGAAGACAGGAAAATCGCTCTCCAATGAAGAAACAAGAAAAATCCCCAGGAAAACCCCAAAGAAACAGAAATAAGGAAATTTCCTGATGAATAATTCAAAGAACCAGCCATAACGGTGCTCACCAAACTTGAGCGTGAAATAGGGGAACTTGGGAGAACTTCAACGAAGAGTTAGAAAGTGTGAGCAAGAGCCACACAGACCTGGAGGATTCAGTGACTGACGAGACAAACTCACCAGAAGGAATCAGCTGTAGATTCACTAACACCGAAAAACAGGCCAGGGACCTGGGAGATGGACCAGTGGGAATCAACCAGTCAGCACCGCAGAGAGAAAGAAAGAATTAAACAAACCGAGGATGGTTTAAGGGACCTCTGGGATACCACCAAGGGCTCAAACATTTGCAATGTAAGGATCCAAGAAGGAGAAGAAACAAAACAGAAACTTTATTTAAAGAAATAATGGCTGAGCCCAGATGGTGTGGCTCAGTGGGTTGAGCATTGACCCAGGAACCAA
Source organism: Cnephaeus nilssonii (assembly GCF_951640355.1). Lineage (NCBI taxonomy): Eukaryota > Metazoa > Chordata > Mammalia > Chiroptera > Vespertilionidae > Cnephaeus > Cnephaeus nilssonii. The sequence goes on from NC_137091.1 coordinate 5,375,988, forward strand.
GAGATCACTGGTTCGATTCCTGGTCAGGGCACATGCCAGGTTTGCAGGCTCAATCCCCAGTAAGGGGGTGTGCAGGAGGCAGCCAATTGATGAAGTTTCTCTCTCATCGATGTTTCTATCGCTCTATCTCTCTCCCTTCCTCTCTCTCTCTAAAAATCAATACAAAATATATTTTTTTAAAAAATAAGGAAGTAATGGCTGAAAATTTTCCTAACCTGGGAAACAGACAGCCAGGTCCAGGAAGCACAGAGAGTTCCAAACAAGATGAACTCAAAGAGACCCACCCTAGGACATATTGTAGTTACAATGGCAAAAGTTAACGATGAGACAACCTCAGAGGAAGCCAGAGGAAGCCAGAGGAAGCCCCTAAGTCTAGAAGCTGGTTTCTCAGCAGCAACTTTGCAGCCAGAGGATGGGGCAGGACCTCTTTAAAGTGCGAAAGGGAACCAACACCCTAAAACAATGTACTAAGCAAGGTTATCACTCAGAATTCACGGAGAGAGAGGGTTTCCTGACAAGCACAAACTAAAGGACTGCATCACCCTGAAACCAGTGCTACAGGACAGGGTAAAGGGTCTTCTTTAAGTGGAAAAGGAAAGGCCATAACCAGAAAGAAGGAAAGAGGAGAAAGCCAAACAGGTAAAGCCGAATAGTCAATAAATATAGCAAATCAGAGCTTGAAAAGGCTACTATACAGGTTAAGAGGAAAAAAAAAATCGAACTCCACTCAAATGACAATAAGTAGTGAGGACGTACACACTCAAAAGATTTAAAATATGGCATCAAGCCCAGCCTGCTTGGTTCAGTGGGTGAGCATTGACCTATGAACCAGGAGGTCACGGTTCGATTCCCGGTCAGGGCACATGCTCGGGTTGTGGGCTCATTCCCAGTGAAGGGCGTGCAGGAGGCAGCTGAACCATGATTCTCTCTCATCCTTAATGTTTCTATCTCTTTCTCCCTCTCCCTTTCTCTCTGAAATTATATATATATATATATATATATATATATATATATATATATATATATATTAGTGGCCTGGTGTACAAAATTTGTGCATGGGGTGTGGGGGGATGATGTCCCTCAGCCCGGCCTGCACGGTCTCCAATCTGGGACCCCTCGGGGATGTCCAGCAGTCAGACATCCCTCTCGCAATCTGGGACCGCTGGATCCTAACTGCTCACCTGCCTGCCTGCCTGATCACCCCTAACCACTCTGCCTGCCGGCCTGCTCACACCCAACTGCCCCCCCTCTGCCAGCCTTCTCGCCCCCAACTGTCCCCCCTTGCTGGCCTGATCGCCCCCAACTGCCCTCCCTTCTTGGCCTGATTGCCCCTAACCGCCTCTCCCTCGGCCCTGCCACCATGGCTTTGTCCGGAAGGACGTCTAGAAGGTCTCCCGGCCTAATTAGCATATTACCCTTTTATTAGTATATATATATATAGTGTATATATATATATATATTTTTTTTAATTATATATATATATATATATATATATATATATATATATATATAATTAAAATAAATAAAATATGACACCAATAACATAAAGCATGGAGGGGTGTGTAAAAAAGTAACCCGTATAGAATATATTCAAACTTAAATGCCTGTCAGCTTAAAAGAGACTGCTATAGACAAAGAATGAAATACATAAACTTCAGGGTAACCACAAACCAACAACCTACATAAGATATACAAAGAACAAAGAGAAAGGATCCCAAGTAAAACACTACAGAGAAACAGCAAACCACAGGGGAAGAGATCAAGAGAAGAAGAAAAGAACAGTGGACAACTATAAAAACAACAAAAAAAACAAACAAAAAAAATGAACCAAGTGGCAATAAGCAAATACCTATCAATAATTACTTTAAATGTAAATAGGTTTTAGAGACTTGGGGTGGCTGAACGGGTTAAACAGCATGACCCATCTGTACGCTGCTCACCAGAGTCTCACTTCAAATTGAAAGACATGCAGACTGAGAGGGAGGGGTGAAAAAATATATTCTACGCAAATAGCAATGGAAAGAGAGCTGTGCTTCGGTGTTTGACACTGAGCTGCTGGCTGTTCAGCTGCGACGGGGAAGAGCTCAGTGTTTGGATTAAGATGGTCAAGGCCGGCGAGGCTTGAATCATCTCTCTCTCTCCTCATTCCCCAGAGGGTTTAACAAAAGCTTTCAGACTCTGGCTTGGGGATTCAGGTCAGTTTGTTTGCCTTTGGATGTGTAAATAGTTGCTTGCTAAAAGTGGTCAGATTTCTCCTAACTGGCTATTTCTAAATTCTTGGGACACGTCCTGATGAATTACACTTTTGTGAATTAATTGTCATATGTGTGATTGTTGCCTTTGGGATGCACCTAATTTGATAACTTAAAAAAAATACTTCCGCCCTAACTGGTTTGGCTCAGTGGATAGAGCATCGGCCTGCAGACTCAAGGGTCCCGGGTTCGATTCCAGTCAAGGGCATGTACCTTGGTTGTGGGCACATCCCCAATGGTGGGTGTGCAGGAGGCAGCTGATTGATGTTTCTCTCTCATCAATGTTTCTAACTCTCTATCCCTCTCCCTTCCTCTCTGTAAAAAATCAATAAAATATATTTTAAAAATAAATAAAATAAATAAAAATGATACCATGCATAAATCACTATGAAGATGTTACCATTTTTTTAAAAAAAATTCTTCCATTTAAGGTATCTGTTTGCAGGTCAGATAATGAGAAAATGTAATTGTATAATGCTCTGAAATTTAAAAAAAAAAAAAAAGCACACACAAACACACACACACGCACAAAACAAGCTGTAAGTAAAATCGACTAAATCCCAAAAAGAAAGAAAAGAAAAGAAAGCTGGGGTAGCAATACTCCTATCAGACAAAAGAGATGCTAAAATACTTTTTTAAAAGACAAAGAAGGACGTGTTTATAAAGGAGTCGCTATAACCGTGGTCAATACCTCTGCACCCAGCATTCGAACACCTACATGCATACAGCAATCATTCGTGGACATAAAGGGCGAAGTCCTCAGTGATGCCATAATAGCAGGGGATCCGAATACCCCACGCACGTCAGGGACAGGTCATCTAGAGTGACAATATGTAATGAAACAATGGCCTTCGACGTCCCATTAGAGATCCACTTCATAAACCCCTTTACAACACTTCAGCCCAAAGTTGCAGCCCTCGACTAACAGCAGAGCGAGAGTTGGTGGATGAATACGGCTTCCATGCCTTCAGGAGACCTCACTTCGAATGAGTCTTCTGCTCTGAGTCCCATGTCCCCACATGGACAGCCTCCCCTTTAGGGGGCCGCCTGTCCCTACCTGTCTCACTTAGAAGCCACTTCCTCTCAACTTCTTATCTTAGCACCTACTTCTGGGGCTACCCCAACCAAGGCTCCTGGCCTTTTTCCTTCTATTATCCTTACCTCACTGCCGTACTCCAAAAAAGGGAAAGCTTATCATTTAAAAATATATATATTTTTTTATTTATTTCAGAGAGGAAGGGAAAGGGAGGGAGAGAGAAACATCAATGATGAGAGAGAATCATGGATTGGCTGCCTCCTGCACGCCCCCCACAGGGGATCGAGCCTGCAACCCGGGCCTGTGCCCTGACCGGGAATCGAACCGTGACCTCCTGGTTGATAGGTCGACTCTCAACCACTGAGCCATGGCAGCTAGGCAGCTTAGTGATTTTTGAGGGTCAAAACTCAGCGTTGTCTACAGAGCCCGGTTTCTCACCTAGAAACCATATTTACCTGTGTTTACAGCCTATGAGCTTTGCAAGACCTCATGTTTGAGACCCAAAACCTACTGCACTGGCTCAAAAATATCCAAAGACCAAATGTTTGAGACCCAAAACCTACTGCACTGGCTCAAAAATATCCAAAGAAATCTGCAACCCCCCAAAATATCTGCTCAATGAGCCGTCTACAAAATGTAGCAGGAGGCCAACTGGTCAACCTCGGCTCAGGCAGCTTCGCGTGTAGCTGTATGCAGACTGGAATTGGTGTGTGTGTGGCGGGGGGTGGGGGGGTGGAATTCGCATGCAGCTATGCATGGACTGGAACTGGTGTGGGCGGGGGGGGGCATTTTCAGGGCTTGGGAAGAGGAAGGGCAGAGGCTGGACACCATGCTGATGGGCCGTGGCTGTTAGAAACCAGGCCCGGGATCTGTGTGTCCAAGAGGACACTTGGACTCTTCAACACAGAGGGGCGCCCTCGCCGGTGTGGCTCAGTGGATAGAGCATCGGCCTGTGGACCAAAGGGTCCCGGGTTCGATTCTGGCCAAGGGCACCTACCTCGGTTCAGGCTCCTCCCAGGCCCGGGACCTGGTTGGGGCGTGTGCAGGAGGCAACCCATCGATGTGTTTCTCTCACCTTGATGTTCCTCTCTGTCTTTCCCTCTCTCTTCCACTCTTTCCCCCTCCCCCCGCCCCCCCCCATACCCCAAAAAAAAATCAATGAAAAAATATCCTCGGGTGAGGAGTAACAAAAATAAATAAACAAACAAACAAACAAAAAACAACAGGGGGGGGGGAAAGGGGGCAAAATGCCCTAGAGCCGTGGTCAGCAAACTGCGGCTCACGAGCCACATGCGGCTCTTTGGCCCCTTGAGTGTGGCTCTTCCACAAAATACCACGGCCTGGGCGAGTCTATTTTGAAGAAGTGGCGTTAGAAGAAGTTTAAGTTTAAAAAATGTGGCTCTCAAAAGAAATTTCAATCGTTGTGCTGTTGATATTTGGCTCTGTGGACTGATGAGTTTGCCGACCACTGGCCCAGAGTTATCGATCAGGCCCTGTAGGCAGCAATCTTTCTGGGGAGAAGATGTCACCCACATTCAGAATCCAATATTCACTCCAGCTTTGCTCTGCCTTCTCTGGGATCCATACTCCGCCGAGCAGTTCCCAGGAAGTCACACTCTCCCCCACCAGATGCTGACACCTCTGGGCCCCTCCCCCGCCCTCGCTCTGCATCCAGATGTGACTGGGAGGCTGCCAGGTCCCAGGTGATCCACAAGAGGCCCAGTCAAAGCCACCCAGATAGGCAGCGCTCTCACCGCTCCTTGATACGAACGGTGTTTTATTTCTCGTCTCTTTGTTTTTGTCACTGAGAGCAGGCTTCTGGTGTGTGGATTAATTAAAGTGTAAACATTAAATATTGATTGATGCATTATCAGCGTGGAGCAGTGGCCTCCCGTCGGATGGATTCCCACGGTGATTTATTGTCATATTTGGGGAGTCATTTCGCTTGATAACCAAGAGGGATGGCCTGTCTCTCTCTCCCCACCCCACCCCCCACCACCTTCCACTCCCCTCTTTCTTCCCCTGGTTCCTCCTCTTATTCTTCTAGGTGACATTGGAGTTCCAATAACTCAAACGTCTTCATCTTACTGTCGAGAGTGTGTGGCCTGACATTGGTTTTGCGTATGTGTACATCTTGTGTGTGTCTCCCAGGCAATTATCAAATCAATTAACAACTTAACCCAGAAAATAGCAAATCTACTCTCTTCTATGGGCTATGTCTGATTCACAAGGCTTGCCCCGACTGCGCTCTGTGAAATATGAGTATGGGCAAGTTTGGGGGGATGGGAGGGGAGAGTGTAAAGTGAAACAGAGAGAGAGAAAAAGCCATAATTCCATCTTGTCACTTCTCTGAGGTGTGCCTGCATTGGGGAGCTGGGAAGGGGAGAGGGAATAGAGTAACAACCCCCGTTTACAATTAGTTATGAGTCTCTATAGCTATGAACGGACATGCCACGTTTCATCCAACTGACCCACATAGATTGCTGTTTGGTTAAAACTTAATCACATAGCGACTATTGCCTGGTCGTCATGGCTCAGTGGTTGAGCCTCGACCTATGAACCAGGAGATCACGGTCCGATTCCCAGTCTGGGCACATGCCCGGAGTTGTGGGCTGGATCCCCTGTGTGGTGTGTGCAGGAGGCAGCCGATCCATGATTCTCTCTCATCCCTGATGTTTCTGTCTCTCTCTCTCTCCCTTCCTCTCTGAAATCAATAAATTTTTAAAAATATATATTGACTATTTCACAGGGCTCAACCTTATAGATATAAACTCCCTTCCCCAGTAGGATGGGATGGGTATCGTTGATTCTGTTTTGCAAATGAGAACACTGGCACATGGAGCTACCATTTAGTGCGAGTTTTGGCATAAAGCCGGCACAAATCTGAATGTTTTACACAATTTCCTCGTGGAAAACTTACCAGAGGCAGAGCTAGGGTCTGAATGCTTGTGTCTTCTCCAAATTCACATGTTGAAATCCTAACTACCAAGCTGGGGAAGAATCTGTGGCGTCTCCACTGGCCGAGTGCCCTCTGTCGTCTAGATGTGTGAGGGTGTTCTCTCCACCTGTGGCCGTGCTGATGGTCAGCACCCTCCTCGTCTCGTCAGCAGGCCGGTCATCTCCAGGCCACTTAGGAGCAGCCAAGGGCGGTCCCGCCCACCCGCAGTCAGGACAGGGGCTGCGCGCAGGGGCTCTGGGAGGCGGTTCCTGGGTTCCACACTGACCCTGGGCCTGACCAGTGGGGTGATGTGGCATTGGGCTTCCTCTCTAGCCTGACGCTGCTTAGGACTTAAATGGCAGCCTGACCCAACCCACGTCTGTCTGGCCACAGCATGCACGTTTGCCGGCCTCCCAGAGGCTGGCCGTGGCCTTCAGACAGAGCTCTGCACAGGGTGAACTTGAAGTGGAAAGCCGGGAAAAAGGGTGTTCCTAGGAGGTATGAGGCCAAGGGCTGCCCATTAGCTCAGAGGCAAAGGGGATACCAGAGAGCGGCTCCTGAGTGGCTGAGGGAGCCCCAAGTAGTGACAGAACAGGCATCCGATCCAGGAACACGGAAATGACATGTTGGGGAAGCACACGGAGCTTCACGGAGACCTGCTTCATGGGGACCTGCTTCATGGGGACCTGCTTCACGGGGACCTGCTTCATGGAGACCTGCTTCATGGGGACCTGCTTCATGGGGATCTGCTTCATGGAGACCTGCTTCATGGGGATCTGCTTCATGGGGTCCTGCTTCATGGGGACCTGCTTCATGGGGACCTGCTTCATGG